>NW_027672275.1:0-17743 GCF_964165515.1 Mesoplodon bidens
GCCCAGCTGAAGCGGAGGCATGCAGCACTTTCCAAGAGGCCTTGGTTGCGCTTCTGCTTTCTCTTCTTGCTAGTGCGCCGTTCTAGAGCCCAGGACACCCAGGGCCCTGGCGTTTGCACCCGAGGCCCTGCCAGACCACTGAATACCGGCAGGCTCCCCTGGCCTGCTCAGCGGCATCCGGGCCCGGCAGCCCTTCCCAGTCACTCCGTGTATGCCGAGTGTAGGGCCACGCACTGCACACCTCCTTGGCGAGAGCTAGATTTCCTCGGCACGGCAACAGCTCCAGGGAAACTCTTCTCTCACGGGCCACTCGTCAAGGAACCCTGCCTCATTGCCCTTGTCTGAGCTGCCCTTGGGGAAACCATCTGCTTCGCAGGCCTTCCAGGAACCCTTAGCCGAGGGCATCATACCTGCAGGAGAAAGTCGGCTTGCGTTTCCAATGCCACGGAAGTACAGTGCTTCCTCTTACCCTGCAGGCCTTTGGTAGAGGCTAAGGCCCGATAGAGCCTACCTAGAGGGTTCCTTGGATGAGGGAGTTGGCTACATGCAGGGCACCCTGTGAAGAAAGGAGGACTCAGGGCAGGAGCGAGGGCGTAGCTAGGGTCCTTGTGCCCTTAGAAGAAATCCCAAGGGAGTGGTCTACGTGTGCACTGGAAGTGGGGGGCCGGGGGGCAGAAACCTTGCATTCCCATTTTGAAAGCTCCATTCACGCTGCCTTGGCGCTCCCTCCCTGTATAACCCCGTTTCTGAGGGGCCTCTAGGCGCGGGAGGCAGGGCTCGGGGAAGAGAAGGAATCTTTCTCTCAGTTCTCAGGGGGCTTCCGGCGCCGTGCTGGGAGCTCATCCTGTCTGTCAGGCTGTAGGACTACAGGGAACGTCCACGAGAGGGCATGCCTCGAGGAAGCCTTTGAGTCGCCCTGCCTGGAACGGAGCACACAGCAGCAAGCTCTTGGAGGTCTTAGTCACTCTAGTGCTTTATTTGAACGGTGCTGCCCGTCTCAGGACTCCTAGGCGCTTTGGGTGTGCACCCTTTTCCTTGCTAAAACCCCCTGCCCCTGTGAGCATGCTGTGCCACACCCAGGCCTCTAGGGCTTTCAGGGAGGGGACTACTGTGTCTGCCGAAGGAAGGACTACAACCAGCGCTTTTAAAGGGGACGGCTACGATTCCTCGGCACTCCAACAGCATCAGGAACGCGTTTCTAGCCGCTCCACAGTGCCCTGGAAGTTTTCGCCATTGACCTTCTCTCAGCGGCACTGAGGAAATAGCCCGCTTAGAACGAACGCCTTCTGGCACCTCGGTTGGAAAGCCGCTCTACTCACGGAGAGAGTCAGCTTGCAGTGCAGCGGCAACTAAAGCAGAGTTCTTCAGGCAACACATCGGTCGTTTGGAAGAGGCAGACGCTTACATGCCTAAAGGGAGCCTGCCTTGGTTGTGGCCGTTTGCTCCGCTCCGAACACCCTGCGTAAACACGCTGATCCAGGGAAGGGCCCTTTGTGTACCTTGTGTTGCTCGTGCCTTGGTGAAGCCCCAGGTGACGTTTGCCGCCTGCCGGGCTGGAAGTGCGGGCCTGAAGGCACAGTTTGAAAGTTCCCTCCATCGGTCCTTGAATGACATGGAGAGACACCCTCTCTGACGGGCCTCTCGTCACGGTAGGCACGGCTCTGGGAAGGAAATGAGTGCTCTCTCGTAAAACACGGTGCGTCCAGGGCCTGCTTGGGAGCTCAGGCCGCTCTGCTCTAGACCTACCCGGAGACCGAACGTCAGCCCCTGCCTCGAGGAAAGTCGCTCTATTGCCCAGCTGAAGCGGAGGCATGCAGCACTTTCCAAGAGGCCTTGGTTGCGCTTCTGCTTTCTCTTCTTGCTAGTGCGCCGTTCTAGAGCCCAGGACACCCAGGGCCCTGGCGTTTGCACCCGAGGCCCTGCCAGACCACTGAATACCGGCAGGCTCCCCTGGCCTGCTCAGCGGCATCCGGGCCCGGCAGCCCTTCCCAGTCACTCCGTGTATGCCGAGTGTAGGGCCACGCACTGCACACCTCCTTGGCGAGAGCTAGATTTCCTCGGCACGGCAACAGCTCCAGGGAAACTCTTCTCTCACGGGCCACTCGTCAAGGAACCCTGCCTCATTGCCCTTGTCTGAGCTGCCCTTGGGGAAACCATCTGCTTCGCAGGCCTTCCAGGAACCCTTAGCCGAGGGCATCATACCTGCAGGAGAAAGTCGGCTTGCGTTTCCAATGCCACGGAAGTACAGTGCTTCCTCTTACCCTGCAGGCCTTTGGTAGAGGCTAAGGCCCGATAGAGCCTACCTAGAGGGTTCCTTGGATGAGGGAGTTGGCTACATGCAGGGCACCCTGTGAAGAAAGGAGGACTCAGGGCAGGAGCGAGGGCGTAGCTAGGGTCCTTGTGCCCTTAGAAGAAATCCCAAGGGAGTGGTCTACGTGTGCACTGGAAGTGGGGGGCCGGGGGGCAGAAACCTTGCATTCCCATTTTGAAAGCTCCATTCACGCTGCCTTGGCGCTCCCTCCCTGTATAACCCCGTTTCTGAGGGGCCTCTAGGCGCGGGAGGCAGGGCTCGGGGAAGAGAAGGAATCTTTCTCTCAGTTCTCAGGGGGCTTCCGGCGCCGTGCTGGGAGCTCATCCTGTCTGTCAGGCTGTAGGACTACAGGGAACGTCCACGAGAGGGCATGCCTCGAGGAAGCCTTTGAGTCGCCCTGCCTGGAACGGAGCACACAGCAGCAAGCTCTTGGAGGTCTTAGTCACTCTAGTGCTTTATTTGAACGGTGCTGCCCGTCTCAGGACTCCTAGGCGCTTTGGGTGTGCACCCTTTTCCTTGCTAAAACCCCCTGCCCCTGTGAGCATGCTGTGCCACACCCAGGCCTCTAGGGCTTTCAGGGAGGGGACTACTGTGTCTGCCGAAGGAAGGACTACAACCAGCGCTTTTAAAGGGGACGGCTACGATTCCTCGGCACTCCAACAGCATCAGGAACGCGTTTCTAGCCGCTCCACAGTGCCCTGGAAGTTTTCGCCATTGACCTTCTCTCAGCGGCACTGAGGAAATAGCCCGCTTAGAACGAACGCCTTCTGGCACCTCGGTTGGAAAGCCGCTCTACTCACGGAGAGAGTCAGCTTGCAGTGCAGCGGCAACTAAAGCAGAGTTCTTCAGGCAACACATCGGTCGTTTGGAAGAGGCAGACGCTTACATGCCTAAAGGGAGCCTGCCTTGGTTGTGGCCGTTTGCTCCGCTCCGAACACCCTGCGTAAACACGCTGATCCAGGGAAGGGCCCTTTGTGTACCTTGTGTTGCTCGTGCCTTGGTGAAGCCCCAGGTGACGTTTGCCGCCTGCCGGGCTGGAAGTGCGGGCCTGAAGGCACAGTTTGAAAGTTCCCTCCATCGGTCCTTGAATGACATGGAGAGACACCCTCTCTGACGGGCCTCTCGTCACGGTAGGCACGGCTCTGGGAAGGAAATGAGTGCTCTCTCGTAAAACACGGTGCGTCCAGGGCCTGCTTGGGAGCTCAGGCCGCTCTGCTCTAGACCTACCCGGAGACCGAACGTCAGCCCCTGCCTCGAGGAAAGTCGCTCTATTGCCCAGCTGAAGCGGAGGCATGCAGCACTTTCCAAGAGGCCTTGGTTGCGCTTCTGCTTTCTCTTCTTGCTAGTGCGCCGTTCTAGAGCCCAGGACACCCAGGGCCCTGGCGTTTGCACCCGAGGCCCTGCCAGACCACTGAATACCGGCAGGCTCCCCTGGCCTGCTCAGCGGCATCCGGGCCCGGCAGCCCTTCCCAGTCACTCCGTGTATGCCGAGTGTAGGGCCACGCACTGCACACCTCCTTGGCGAGAGCTAGATTTCCTCGGCACGGCAACAGCTCCAGGGAAACTCTTCTCTCACGGGCCACTCGTCAAGGAACCCTGCCTCATTGCCCTTGTCTGAGCTGCCCTTGGGGAAACCATCTGCTTCGCAGGCCTTCCAGGAACCCTTAGCCGAGGGCATCATACCTGCAGGAGAAAGTCGGCTTGCGTTTCCAATGCCACGGAAGTACAGTGCTTCCTCTTACCCTGCAGGCCTTTGGTAGAGGCTAAGGCCCGATAGAGCCTACCTAGAGGGTTCCTTGGATGAGGG
The DNA here is from genome assembly GCF_964165515.1 of Mesoplodon bidens. Classification (NCBI taxonomy): domain Eukaryota; kingdom Metazoa; phylum Chordata; class Mammalia; order Artiodactyla; family Ziphiidae; genus Mesoplodon; species Mesoplodon bidens. Next base: position 4,119 of record NW_027672275.1, read on the forward strand.
AGTTGGCTACATGCAGGGCACCCTGTGAAGAAAGGAGGACTCAGGGCAGGAGCGAGGGCGTAGCTAGGGTCCTTGTGCCCTTAGAAGAAATCCCAAGGGAGTGGTCTACGTGTGCACTGGAAGTGGGGGGCCGGGGGGCAGAAACCTTGCATTCCCATTTTGAAAGCTCCATTCACGCTGCCTTGGCGCTCCCTCCCTGTATAACCCCGTTTCTGAGGGGCCTCTAGGCGCGGGAGGCAGGGCTCGGGGAAGAGAAGGAATCTTTCTCTCAGTTCTCAGGGGGCTTCCGGCGCCGTGCTGGGAGCTCATCCTGTCTGTCAGGCTGTAGGACTACAGGGAACGTCCACGAGAGGGCATGCCTCGAGGAAGCCTTTGAGTCGCCCTGCCTGGAACGGAGCACACAGCAGCAAGCTCTTGGAGGTCTTAGTCACTCTAGTGCTTTATTTGAACGGTGCTGCCCGTCTCAGGACTCCTAGGCGCTTTGGGTGTGCACCCTTTTCCTTGCTAAAACCCCCTGCCCCTGTGAGCATGCTGTGCCACACCCAGGCCTCTAGGGCTTTCAGGGAGGGGACTACTGTGTCTGCCGAAGGAAGGACTACAACCAGCGCTTTTAAAGGGGACGGCTACGATTCCTCGGCACTCCAACAGCATCAGGAACGCGTTTCTAGCCGCTCCACAGTGCCCTGGAAGTTTTCGCCATTGACCTTCTCTCAGCGGCACTGAGGAAATAGCCCGCTTAGAACGAACGCCTTCTGGCACCTCGGTTGGAAAGCCGCTCTACTCACGGAGAGAGTCAGCTTGCAGTGCAGCGGCAACTAAAGCAGAGTTCTTCAGGCAACACATCGGTCGTTTGGAAGAGGCAGACGCTTACATGCCTAAAGGGAGCCTGCCTTGGTTGTGGCCGTTTGCTCCGCTCCGAACACCCTGCGTAAACACGCTGATCCAGGGAAGGGCCCTTTGTGTACCTTGTGTTGCTCGTGCCTTGGTGAAGCCCCAGGTGACGTTTGCCGCCTGCCGGGCTGGAAGTGCGGGCCTGAAGGCACAGTTTGAAAGTTCCCTCCATCGGTCCTTGAATGACATGGAGAGACACCCTCTCTGACGGGCCTCTCGTCACGGTAGGCACGGCTCTGGGAAGGAAATGAGTGCTCTCTCGTAAAACACGGTGCGTCCAGGGCCTGCTTGGGAGCTCAGGCCGCTCTGCTCTAGACCTACCCGGAGACCGAACGTCAGCCCCTGCCTCGAGGAAAGTCGCTCTATTGCCCAGCTGAAGCGGAGGCATGCAGCACTTTCCAAGAGGCCTTGGTTGCGCTTCTGCTTTCTCTTCTTGCTAGTGCGCCGTTCTAGAGCCCAGGACACCCAGGGCCCTGGCGTTTGCACCCGAGGCCCTGCCAGACCACTGAATACCGGCAGGCTCCCCTGGCCTGCTCAGCGGCATCCGGGCCCGGCAGCCCTTCCCAGTCACTCCGTGTATGCCGAGTGTAGGGCCACGCACTGCACACCTCCTTGGCGAGAGCTAGATTTCCTCGGCACGGCAACAGCTCCAGGGAAACTCTTCTCTCACGGGCCACTCGTCAAGGAACCCTGCCTCATTGCCCTTGTCTGAGCTGCCCTTGGGGAAACCATCTGCTTCGCAGGCCTTCCAGGAACCCTTAGCCGAGGGCATCATACCTGCAGGAGAAAGTCGGCTTGCGTTTCCAATGCCACGGAAGTACAGTGCTTCCTCTTACCCTGCAGGCCTTTGGTAGAGGCTAAGGCCCGATAGAGCCTACCTAGAGGGTTCCTTGGATGAGGGAGTTGGCTACATGCAGGGCACCCTGTGAAGAAAGGAGGACTCAGGGCAGGAGCGAGGGCGTAGCTAGGGTCCTTGTGCCCTTAGAAGAAATCCCAAGGGAGTGGTCTACGTGTGCACTGGAAGTGGGGGGCCGGGGGGCAGAAACCTTGCATTCCCATTTTGAAAGCTCCATTCACGCTGCCTTGGCGCTCCCTCCCTGTATAACCCCGTTTCTGAGGGGCCTCTAGGCGCGGGAGGCAGGGCTCGGGGAAGAGAAGGAATCTTTCTCTCAGTTCTCAGGGGGCTTCCGGCGCCGTGCTGGGAGCTCATCCTGTCTGTCAGGCTGTAGGACTACAGGGAACGTCCACGAGAGGGCATGCCTCGAGGAAGCCTTTGAGTCGCCCTGCCTGGAACGGAGCACACAGCAGCAAGCTCTTGGAGGTCTTAGTCACTCTAGTGCTTTATTTGAACGGTGCTGCCCGTCTCAGGACTCCTAGGCGCTTTGGGTGTGCACCCTTTTCCTTGCTAAAACCCCCTGCCCCTGTGAGCATGCTGTGCCACACCCAGGCCTCTAGGGCTTTCAGGGAGGGGACTACTGTGTCTGCCGAAGGAAGGACTACAACCAGCGCTTTTAAAGGGGACGGCTACGATTCCTCGGCACTCCAACAGCATCAGGAACGCGTTTCTAGCCGCTCCACAGTGCCCTGGAAGTTTTCGCCATTGACCTTCTCTCAGCGGCACTGAGGAAATAGCCCGCTTAGAACGAACGCCTTCTGGCACCTCGGTTGGAAAGCCGCTCTACTCACGGAGAGAGTCAGCTTGCAGTGCAGCGGCAACTAAAGCAGAGTTCTTCAGGCAACACATCGGTCGTTTGGAAGAGGCAGACGCTTACATGCCTAAAGGGAGCCTGCCTTGGTTGTGGCCGTTTGCTCCGCTCCGAACACCCTGCGTAAACACGCTGATCCAGGGAAGGGCCCTTTGTGTACCTTGTGTTGCTCGTGCCTTGGTGAAGCCCCAGGTGACGTTTGCCGCCTGCCGGGCTGGAAGTGCGGGCCTGAAGGCACAGTTTGAAAGTTCCCTCCATCGGTCCTTGAATGACATGGAGAGACACCCTCTCTGACGGGCCTCTCGTCACGGTAGGCACGGCTCTGGGAAGGAAATGAGTGCTCTCTCGTAAAACACGGTGCGTCCAGGGCCTGCTTGGGAGCTCAGGCCGCTCTGCTCTAGACCTACCCGGAGACCGAACGTCAGCCCCTGCCTCGAGGAAAGTCGCTCTATTGCCCAGCTGAAGCGGAGGCATGCAGCACTTTCCAAGAGGCCTTGGTTGCGCTTCTGCTTTCTCTTCTTGCTAGTGCGCCGTTCTAGAGCCCAGGACACCCAGGGCCCTGGCGTTTGCACCCGAGGCCCTGCCAGACCACTGAATACCGGCAGGCTCCCCTGGCCTGCTCAGCGGCATCCGGGCCCGGCAGCCCTTCCCAGTCACTCCGTGTATGCCGAGTGTAGGGCCACGCACTGCACACCTCCTTGGCGAGAGCTAGATTTCCTCGGCACGGCAACAGCTCCAGGGAAACTCTTCTCTCACGGGCCACTCGTCAAGGAACCCTGCCTCATTGCCCTTGTCTGAGCTGCCCTTGGGGAAACCATCTGCTTCGCAGGCCTTCCAGGAACCCTTAGCCGAGGGCATCATACCTGCAGGAGAAAGTCGGCTTGCGTTTCCAATGCCACGGAAGTACAGTGCTTCCTCTTACCCTGCAGGCCTTTGGTAGAGGCTAAGGCCCGATAGAGCCTACCTAGAGGGTTCCTTGGATGAGGGAGTTGGCTACATGCAGGGCACCCTGTGAAGAAAGGAGGACTCAGGGCAGGAGCGAGGGCGTAGCTAGGGTCCTTGTGCCCTTAGAAGAAATCCCAAGGGAGTGGTCTACGTGTGCACTGGAAGTGGGGGGCCGGGGGGCAGAAACCTTGCATTCCCATTTTGAAAGCTCCATTCACGCTGCCTTGGCGCTCCCTCCCTGTATAACCCCGTTTCTGAGGGGCCTCTAGGCGCGGGAGGCAGGGCTCGGGGAAGAGAAGGAATCTTTCTCTCAGTTCTCAGGGGGCTTCCGGCGCCGTGCTGGGAGCTCATCCTGTCTGTCAGGCTGTAGGACTACAGGGAACGTCCACGAGAGGGCATGCCTCGAGGAAGCCTTTGAGTCGCCCTGCCTGGAACGGAGCACACAGCAGCAAGCTCTTGGAGGTCTTAGTCACTCTAGTGCTTTATTTGAACGGTGCTGCCCGTCTCAGGACTCCTAGGCGCTTTGGGTGTGCACCCTTTTCCTTGCTAAAACCCCCTGCCCCTGTGAGCATGCTGTGCCACACCCAGGCCTCTAGGGCTTTCAGGGAGGGGACTACTGTGTCTGCCGAAGGAAGGACTACAACCAGCGCTTTTAAAGGGGACGGCTACGATTCCTCGGCACTCCAACAGCATCAGGAACGCGTTTCTAGCCGCTCCACAGTGCCCTGGAAGTTTTCGCCATTGACCTTCTCTCAGCGGCACTGAGGAAATAGCCCGCTTAGAACGAACGCCTTCTGGCACCTCGGTTGGAAAGCCGCTCTACTCACGGAGAGAGTCAGCTTGCAGTGCAGCGGCAACTAAAGCAGAGTTCTTCAGGCAACACATCGGTCGTTTGGAAGAGGCAGACGCTTACATGCCTAAAGGGAGCCTGCCTTGGTTGTGGCCGTTTGCTCCGCTCCGAACACCCTGCGTAAACACGCTGATCCAGGGAAGGGCCCTTTGTGTACCTTGTGTTGCTCGTGCCTTGGTGAAGCCCCAGGTGACGTTTGCCGCCTGCCGGGCTGGAAGTGCGGGCCTGAAGGCACAGTTTGAAAGTTCCCTCCATCGGTCCTTGAATGACATGGAGAGACACCCTCTCTGACGGGCCTCTCGTCACGGTAGGCACGGCTCTGGGAAGGAAATGGGTGCTCTCTCGTAAAACACGGTGCGTCCAGGGCCTGCTTGGGAGCTCAGGCCGCTCTGCTCTAGACCTACCCGGAGACCGAACGTCAGCCCCTGCCTCGAGGAAAGTCGCTCTATTGCCCAGCTGAAGCGGAGGCATGCAGCACTTTCCAAGAGGCCTTGGTTGCGCTTCTGCTTTCTCTTCTTGCTAGTGCGCCGTTCTAGAGCCCAGGACACCCAGGGCCCTGGCGTTTGCACCCGAGGCCCTGCCAGACCACTGAATACCGGCAGGCTCCCCTGGCCTGCTCAGCGGCATCCGGGCCCGGCAGCCCTTCCCAGTCACTCCGTGTATGCCGAGTGTAGGGCCACGCACTGCACACCTCCTTGGCGAGAGCTAGATTTCCTCGGCACGGCAACAGCTCCAGGGAAACTCTTCTCTCACGGGCCACTCGTCAAGGAACCCTGCCTCATTGCCCTTGTCTGAGCTGCCCTTGGGGAAACCATCTGCTTCGCAGGCCTTCCAGGAACCCTTAGCCGAGGGCATCATACCTGCAGGAGAAAGTCGGCTTGCGTTTCCAATGCCACGGAAGTACAGTGCTTCCTCTTACCCTGCAGGCCTTTGGTAGAGGCTAAGGCCCGATAGAGCCTACCTAGAGGGTTCCTTGGATGAGGGAGTTGGCTACATGCAGGGCACCCTGTGAAGAAAGGAGGACTCAGGGCAGGAGCGAGGGCGTAGCTAGGGTCCTTGTGCCCTTAGAAGAAATCCCAAGGGAGTGGTCTACGTGTGCACTGGAAGTGGGGGGCCGGGGGGCAGAAACCTTGCATTCCCATTTTGAAAGCTCCATTCACGCTGCCTTGGCGCTCCCTCCCTGTATAACCCCGTTTCTGAGGGGCCTCTAGGCGCGGGAGGCAGGGCTCGGGGAAGAGAAGGAATCTTTCTCTCAGTTCTCAGGGGGCTTCCGGCGCCGTGCTGGGAGCTCATCCTGTCTGTCAGGCTGTAGGACTACAGGGAACGTCCACGAGAGGGCATGCCTCGAGGAAGCCTTTGAGTCGCCCTGCCTGGAACGGAGCACACAGCAGCAAGCTCTTGGAGGTCTTAGTCACTCTAGTGCTTTATTTGAACGGTGCTGCCCGTCTCAGGACTCCTAGGCGCTTTGGGTGTGCACCCTTTTCCTTGCTAAAACCCCCTGCCCCTGTGAGCATGCTGTGCCACACCCAGGCCTCTAGGGCTTTCAGGGAGGGGACTACTGTGTCTGCCGAAGGAAGGACTACAACCAGCGCTTTTAAAGGGGACGGCTACGATTCCTCGGCACTCCAACAGCATCAGGAACGCGTTTCTAGCCGCTCCACAGTGCCCTGGAAGTTTTCGCCATTGACCTTCTCTCAGCGGCACTGAGGAAATAGCCCGCTTAGAACGAACGCCTTCTGGCACCTCGGTTGGAAAGCCGCTCTACTCACGGAGAGAGTCAGCTTGCAGTGCAGCGGCAACTAAAGCAGAGTTCTTCAGGCAACACATCGGTCGTTTGGAAGAGGCAGACGCTTACATGCCTAAAGGGAGCCTGCCTTGGTTGTGGCCGTTTGCTCCGCTCCGAACACCCTGCGTAAACACGCTGATCCAGGGAAGGGCCCTTTGTGTACCTTGTGTTGCTCGTGCCTTGGTGAAGCCCCAGGTGACGTTTGCCGCCTGCCGGGCTGGAAGTGCGGGCCTGAAGGCACAGTTTGAAAGTTCCCTCCATCGGTCCTTGAATGACATGGAGAGACACCCTCTCTGACGGGCCTCTCGTCACGGTAGGCACGGCTCTGGGAAGGAAATGGGTGCTCTCTCGTAAAACACGGTGCGTCCAGGGCCTGCTTGGGAGCTCAGGCCGCTCTGCTCTAGACCTACCCGGAGACCGAACGTCAGCCCCTGCCTCGAGGAAAGTCGCTCTATTGCCCAGCTGAAGCGGAGGCATGCAGCACTTTCCAAGAGGCCTTGGTTGCGCTTCTGCTTTCTCTTCTTGCTAGTGCGCCGTTCTAGAGCCCAGGACACCCAGGGCCCTGGCGTTTGCACCCGAGGCCCTGCCAGACCACTGAATACCGGCAGGCTCCCCTGGCCTGCTCAGCGGCATCCGGGCCCGGCAGCCCTTCCCAGTCACTCCGTGTATGCCGAGTGTAGGGCCACGCACTGCACACCTCCTTGGCGAGAGCTAGATTTCCTCGGCACGGCAACAGCTCCAGGGAAACTCTTCTCTCACGGGCCACTCGTCAAGGAACCCTGCCTCATTGCCCTTGTCTGAGCTGCCCTTGGGGAAACCATCTGCTTCGCAGGCCTTCCAGGAACCCTTAGCCGAGGGCATCATACCTGCAGGAGAAAGTCGGCTTGCGTTTCCAATGCCACGGAAGTACAGTGCTTCCTCTTACCCTGCAGGCCTTTGGTAGAGGCTAAGGCCCGATAGAGCCTACCTAGAGGGTTCCTTGGATGAGGGAGTTGGCTACATGCAGGGCACCCTGTGAAGAAAGGAGGACTCAGGGCAGGAGCGAGGGCGTAGCTAGGGTCCTTGTGCCCTTAGAAGAAATCCCAAGGGAGTGGTCTACGTGTGCACTGGAAGTGGGGGGCCGGGGGGCAGAAACCTTGCATTCCCATTTTGAAAGCTCCATTCACGCTGCCTTGGCGCTCCCTCCCTGTATAACCCCGTTTCTGAGGGGCCTCTAGGCGCGGGAGGCAGGGCTCGGGGAAGAGAAGGAATCTTTCTCTCAGTTCTCAGGGGGCTTCCGGCGCCGTGCTGGGAGCTCATCCTGTCTGTCAGGCTGTAGGACTACAGGGAACGTCCACGAGAGGGCATGCCTCGAGGAAGCCTTTGAGTCGCCCTGCCTGGAACGGAGCACACAGCAGCAAGCTCTTGGAGGTCTTAGTCACTCTAGTGCTTTATTTGAACGGTGCTGCCCGTCTCAGGACTCCTAGGCGCTTTGGGTGTGCACCCTTTTCCTTGCTAAAACCCCCTGCCCCTGTGAGCATGCTGTGCCACACCCAGGCCTCTAGGGCTTTCAGGGAGGGGACTACTGTGTCTGCCGAAGGAAGGACTACAACCAGCGCTTTTAAAGGGGACGGCTACGATTCCTCGGCACTCCAACAGCATCAGGAACGCGTTTCTAGCCGCTCCACAGTGCCCTGGAAGTTTTCGCCATTGACCTTCTCTCAGCGGCACTGAGGAAATAGCCCGCTTAGAACGAACGCCTTCTGGCACCTCGGTTGGAAAGCCGCTCTACTCACGGAGAGAGTCAGCTTGCAGTGCAGCGGCAACTAAAGCAGAGTTCTTCAGGCAACACATCGGTCGTTTGGAAGAGGCAGACGCTTACATGCCTAAAGGGAGCCTGCCTTGGTTGTGGCCGTTTGCTCCGCTCCGAACACCCTGCGTAAACACGCTGATCCAGGGAAGGGCCCTTTGTGTACCTTGTGTTGCTCGTGCCTTGGTGAAGCCCCAGGTGACGTTTGCCGCCTGCCGGGCTGGAAGTGCGGGCCTGAAGGCACAGTTTGAAAGTTCCCTCCATCGGTCCTTGAATGACATGGAGAGACACCCTCTCTGACGGGCCTCTCGTCACGGTAGGCACGGCTCTGGGAAGGAAATGGGTGCTCTCTCGTAAAACACGGTGCGTCCAGGGCCTGCTTGGGAGCTCAGGCCGCTCTGCTCTAGACCTACCCGGAGACCGAACGTCAGCCCCTGCCTCGAGGAAAGTCGCTCTATTGCCCAGCTGAAGCGGAGGCATGCAGCACTTTCCAAGAGGCCTTGGTTGCGCTTCTGCTTTCTCTTCTTGCTAGTGCGCCGTTCTAGAGCCCAGGACACCCAGGGCCCTGGCGTTTGCACCCGAGGCCCTGCCAGACCACTGAATACCGGCAGGCTCCCCTGGCCTGCTCAGCGGCATCCGGGCCCGGCAGCCCTTCCCAGTCACTCCGTGTATGCCGAGTGTAGGGCCACGCACTGCACACCTCCTTGGCGAGAGCTAGATTTCCTCGGCACGGCAACAGCTCCAGGGAAACTCTTCTCTCACGGGCCACTCGTCAAGGAACCCTGCCTCATTGCCCTTGTCTGAGCTGCCCTTGGGGAAACCATCTGCTTCGCAGGCCTTCCAGGAACCCTTAGCCGAGGGCATCATACCTGCAGGAGAAAGTCGGCTTGCGTTTCCAATGCCACGGAAGTACAGTGCTTCCTCTTACCCTGCAGGCCTTTGGTAGAGGCTAAGGCCCGATAGAGCCTACCTAGAGGGTTCCTTGGATGAGGGAGTTGGCTACATGCAGGGCACCCTGTGAAGAAAGGAGGACTCAGGGCAGGAGCGAGGGCGTAGCTAGGGTCCTTGTGCCCTTAGAAGAAATCCCAAGGGAGTGGTCTACGTGTGCACTGGAAGTGGGGGGCCGGGGGGCAGAAACCTTGCATTCCCATTTTGAAAGCTCCATTCACGCTGCCTTGGCGCTCCCTCCCTGTATAACCCCGTTTCTGAGGGGCCTCTAGGCGCGGGAGGCAGGGCTCGGGGAAGAGAAGGAATCTTTCTCTCAGTTCTCAGGGGGCTTCCGGCGCCGTGCTGGGAGCTCATCCTGTCTGTCAGGCTGTAGGACTACAGGGAACGTCCACGAGAGGGCATGCCTCGAGGAAGCCTTTGAGTCGCCCTGCCTGGAACGGAGCACACAGCAGCAAGCTCTTGGAGGTCTTAGTCACTCTAGTGCTTTATTTGAACGGTGCTGCCCGTCTCAGGACTCCTAGGCGCTTTGGGTGTGCACCCTTTTCCTTGCTAAAACCCCCTGCCCCTGTGAGCATGCTGTGCCACACCCAGGCCTCTAGGGCTTTCAGGGAGGGGACTACTGTGTCTGCCGAAGGAAGGACTACAACCAGCGCTTTTAAAGGGGACGGCTACGATTCCTCGGCACTCCAACAGCATCAGGAACGCGTTTCTAGCCGCTCCACAGTGCCCTGGAAGTTTTCGCCATTGACCTTCTCTCAGCGGCACTGAGGAAATAGCCCGCTTAGAACGAACGCCTTCTGGCACCTCGGTTGGAAAGCCGCTCTACTCACGGAGAGAGTCAGCTTGCAGTGCAGCGGCAACTAAAGCAGAGTTCTTCAGGCAACACATCGGTCGTTTGGAAGAGGCAGACGCTTACATGCCTAAAGGGAGCCTGCCTTGGTTGTGGCCGTTTGCTCCGCTCCGAACACCCTGCGTAAACACGCTGATCCAGGGAAGGGCCCTTTGTGTACCTTGTGTTGCTCGTGCCTTGGTGAAGCCCCAGGTGACGTTTGCCGCCTGCCGGGCTGGAAGTGCGGGCCTGAAGGCACAGTTTGAAAGTTCCCTCCATCGGTCCTTGAATGACATGGAGAGACACCCTCTCTGACGGGCCTCTCGTCACGGTAGGCACGGCTCTGGGAAGGAAATGGGTGCTCTCTCGTAAAACACGGTGCGTCCAGGGCCTGCTTGGGAGCTCAGGCCGCTCTGCTCTAGACCTACCCGGAGACCGAACGTCAGCCCCTGCCTCGAGGAAAGTCGCTCTATTGCCCAGCTGAAGCGGAGGCATGCAGCACTTTCCAAGAGGCCTTGGTTGCGCTTCTGCTTTCTCTTCTTGCTAGTGCGCCGTTCTAGAGCCCAGGACACCCAGGGCCCTGGCGTTTGCACCCGAGGCCCTGCCAGACCACTGAATACCGGCAGGCTCCCCTGGCCTGCTCAGCGGCATCCGGGCCCGGCAGCCCTTCCCAGTCACTCCGTGTATGCCGAGTGTAGGGCCACGCACTGCACACCTCCTTGGCGAGAGCTAGATTTCCTCGGCACGGCAACAGCTCCAGGGAAACTCTTCTCTCACGGGCCACTCGTCAAGGAACCCTGCCTCATTGCCCTTGTCTGAGCTGCCCTTGGGGAAACCATCTGCTTCGCAGGCCTTCCAGGAACCCTTAGCCGAGGGCATCATACCTGCAGGAGAAAGTCGGCTTGCGTTTCCAATGCCACGGAAGTACAGTGCTTCCTCTTACCCTGCAGGCCTTTGGTAGAGGCTAAGGCCCGATAGAGCCTACCTAGAGGGTTCCTTGGATGAGGGAGTTGGCTACATGCAGGGCACCCTGTGAAGAAAGGAGGACTCAGGGCAGGAGCGAGGGCGTAGCTAGGGTCCTTGTGCCCTTAGAAGAAATCCCAAGGGAGTGGTCTACGTGTGCACTGGAAGTGGGGGGCCGGGGGGCAGAAACCTTGCATTCCCATTTTGAAAGCTCCATTCACGCTGCCTTGGCGCTCCCTCCCTGTATAACCCCGTTTCTGAGGGGCCTCTAGGCGCGGGAGGCAGGGCTCGGGGAAGAGAAGGAATCTTTCTCTCAGTTCTCAGGGGGCTTCCGGCGCCGTGCTGGGAGCTCATCCTGTCTGTCAGGCTGTAGGACTACAGGGAACGTCCACGAGAGGGCATGCCTCGAGGAAGCCTTTGAGTCGCCCTGCCTGGAACGGAGCACACAGCAGCAAGCTCTTGGAGGTCTTAGTCACTCTAGTGCTTTATTTGAACGGTGCTGCCCGTCTCAGGACTCCTAGGCGCTTTGGGTGTGCACCCTTTTCCTTGCTAAAACCCCCTGCCCCTGTGAGCATGCTGTGCCACACCCAGGCCTCTAGGGCTTTCAGGGAGGGGACTACTGTGTCTGCCGAAGGAAGGACTACAACCAGCGCTTTTAAAGGGGACGGCTACGATTCCTCGGCACTCCAACAGCATCAGGAACGCGTTTCTAGCCGCTCCACAGTGCCCTGGAAGTTTTCGCCATTGACCTTCTCTCAGCGGCACTGAGGAAATAGCCCGCTTAGAACGAACGCCTTCTGGCACCTCGGTTGGAAAGCCGCTCTACTCACGGAGAGAGTCAGCTTGCAGTGCAGCGGCAACTAAAGCAGAGTTCTTCAGGCAACACATCGGTCGTTTGGAAGAGGCAGACGCTTACATGCCTAAAGGGAGCCTGCCTTGGTTGTGGCCGTTTGCTCCGCTCCGAACACCCTGCGTAAACACGCTGATCCAGGGAAGGGCCCTTTGTGTACCTTGTGTTGCTCGTGCCTTGGTGAAGCCCCAGGTGACGTTTGCCGCCTGCCGGGCTGGAAGTGCGGGCCTGAAGGCACAGTTTGAAAGTTCCCTCCATCGGTCCTTGAATGACATGGAGAGACACCCTCTCTGACGGGCCTCTCGTCACGGTAGGCACGGCTCTGGGAAGGAAATGAGTGCTCTCTCGTAAAACACGGTGCGTCCAGGGCCTGCTTGGGAGCTCAGGCCGCTCTGCTCTAGACCTACCCGGAGACCGAACGTCAGCCCCTGCCTCGAGGAAAGTCGCTCTATTGCCCAGCTGAAGCGGAGGCATGCAGCACTTTCCAAGAGGCCTTGGTTGCGCTTCTGCTTTCTCTTCTTGCTAGTGCGCCGTTCTAGAGCCCAGGACACCCAGGGCCCTGGCGTTTGCACCCGAGGCCCTGCCAGACCACTGAATACCGGCAGGCTCCCCTGGCCTGCTCAGCGGCATCCGGGCCCGGCAGCCCTTCCCAGTCACTCCGTGTATGCCGAGTGTAGGGCCACGCACTGCACACCTCCTTGGCGAGAGCTAGATTTCCTCGGCACGGCAACAGCTCCAGGGAAACTCTTCTCTCACGGGCCACTCGTCAAGGAACCCTGCCTCATTGCCCTTGTCTGAGCTGCCCTTGGGGAAACCATCTGCTTCGCAGGCCTTCCAGGAACCCTTAGCCGAGGGCATCATACCTGCAGGAGAAAGTCGGCTTGCGTTTCCAATGCCACGGAAGTACAGTGCTTCCTCTTACCCTGCAGGCCTTTGGTAGAGGCTAAGGCCCGATAGAGCCTACCTAGAGGGTTCCTTGGATGAGGGAGTTGGCTACATGCAGGGCACCCTGTGAAGAAAGGAGGACTCAGGGCAGGAGCGAGGGCGTAGCTAGGGTCCTTGTGCCCTTAGAAGAAATCCCAAGGGAGTGGTCTACGTGTGCACTGGAAGTGGGGGGCCGGGGGGCAGAAACCTTGCATTCCCATTTTGAAAGCTCCATTCACGCTGCCTTGGCGCTCCCTCCCTGTATAACCCCGTTTCTGAGGGGCCTCTAGGCGCGGGAGGCAGGGCTCGGGGAAGAGAAGGAATCTTTCTCTCAGTTCTCAGGGGGCTTCCGGCGCCGTGCTGGGAGCTCATCCTGTCTGTCAGGCTGTAGGACTACAGGGAACGTCCACGAGAGGGCATGCCTCGAGGAAGCCTTTGAGTCGCCCTGCCTGGAACGGAGCACACAGCAGCAAGCTCTTGGAGGTCTTAGTCACTCTAGTGCTTTATTTGAACGGTGCTGCCCGTCTCAGGACTCCTAGGCGCTTTGGGTGTGCACCCTTTTCCTTGCTAAAACCCCCTGCCCCTGTGAGCATGCTGTGCCACACCCAGGCCTCTAGGGCTTTCAGGGAGGGGACTACTGTGTCTGCCGAAGGAAGGACTACAACCAGCGCTTTTAAAGGGGACGGCTACGATTCCTCGGCACTCCAACAGCATCAGGAACGCGTTTCTAGCCGCTCCACAGTGCCCTGGAAGTTTTCGCCATTGACCTTCTCTCAGCGGCACTGAGGAAATAGCCCGCTTAGAACGAACGCCTTCTGGCACCTCGGTTGGAAAGCCGCTCTACTCACGGAGAGAGTCAGCTTGCAGTGCAGCGGCAACTAAAGCAGAGTTCTTCAGGCAACACATCGGTCGTTTGGAAGAGGCAGACGCTTACATGCCTAAAGGGAGCCTGCCTTGGTTGTGGCCGTTTGCTCCGCTCCGAACACCCTGCGTAAACACGCTGATCCAGGGAAGGGCCCTTTGTGTACCTTGTGTTGCTCGTGCCTTGGTGAAGCCCCAGGTGACGTTTGCCGCCTGCCGGGCTGGAAGTGCGGGCCTGAAGGCACAGTTTGAAAGTTCCCTCCATCGGTCCTTGAATGACATG